>NC_140580.1:1193744122-1193786622 GCF_964204655.1 Triturus cristatus
GGACGAGGCCTCATGTGATAAGTCCAAGGCCTCATGTGTTGCGTACAAGGCCTCGTTGATTACGAAGCCTTGTGATGAGTATGAGGCCTTGTGATGAGTACAAGGCCTTGTGATGAGGACGAGACCTCATTTGATTAGTACGATGCCTCATGTGATGAGAACGAGGCCTCATGTGATGAGGACAAGGCCTCATGTGATGAGTCCGAGGCCTCTTGGGATGACTACGAGGCCTCATGTGATGAGTACGAGGCCTTTTGATGAGTACAAGGCCTCATAGAGTACGAGGCCTCATGAGATGAGCACCAGGCCTCATGTGATGAGCACGAGGCCTCATGTGATGAGCACGAGGCCTCATGTGATGAGTACGAGGCCTTTTGATGAGTAAAAGGCCTCTTTGAGTACGAGGCCTCCTGTGATGAGTACGAAGCCTCCTGTGATGAGTACGAAGCCTCATGTGATGAGTACTAGGCAACATGTGATGGTTACGAGTCGTCATGTGATGAGTACAAGGCCTCATTTAGTACGAGGCCTCATGGGATGAGTACAAGGCCTCATGGTATGAGTACGAGGCCTCGTGATGAGGATGAGGCCTCATGTGATGAGTACGAGGCCTCATGTGATGAGTACGAGGCCTTGTGATGAGTGTGAGGCCTCGTGATGAGGACGAGGCCTCATGTGATGAGTATGAGGCCTCGTGATGAGGATGACGACGAGGCCTCATGTAATGAGTATGAGGCCTCATGGGATGAGTACGAGGCCTCGTGATGAGTGGGAGGCCTCATGTGATGAGGACGAGGCCTCATGTATTGAGTACGAGGCCTCATGTGATGAGTATGAGGCCTTGTGATGAGGACAAGGCCTCATGTGATGAGTACGAGGCCTTGTGATGAGTGTGAGGCCATGTGATGAGTATGAGGCCTTGTGATGAGTGTGAGGCCTCGTGATGAGGACGAGGCCTCATGTGATGAGGATGAGGCCTCGCCATGAGGACAAGACCTCATGTGATGAGTAGGAGGCCTCATGTAGTGAGTACGAGGCCTCATGTGATAAGTACGAGGCCTTGCGCTGAGGACGAGGCCTCATGTGATGAGTATGAGGCCTCATGTGATGAGAATGAGGCCTCATGTGATGAGTACGAGGCCTCATGTGATGAGAATGAGGCCTCATGTGATGAGTACGAGGCCTCATGTGATGAGTACGAGGCCTCATGTAATGAGTATGTAGCCTTATGTCATGAGAATGATGCCTCATGTGATGAGTACGAGGCCTCATGTGATGAGAATGAGGCCTCATGTGATGAGGCCTCGTGATGAGTACGAGGCCTCATGTGATGAGAATGAGGCCGCATTTGATGAGTACGAGGCCTCATGTGATGAGAATGAGGCCTCATGTGATGAGTATGAGGCCTCATGTGATGAGTATAAGCTCTCATGTAATGAGTACGAGGCCTCATTGGATGAGTATGAGGCCTCATGATGAGTACAAGGCCTTGTTGAGTATGAGGCCTCATGTGATGAGTACGAGGCCTCATGTGATGAGTACGAGGCCTCATGTGATGAGTATGAGGCCTCGTGATGAGTACAAGGCCTCATGTGATGAGTACTAGGCCTCATGTGATGAGTACGAGGCCTCGTGATGAGTACAAGGCCTCATGTGATGAGTACTAGGCCTCATGTGATGATTAGGCCTTATGTGAGGAGTACGAGGTCTCATGTGATGAGTACGAGGCCTTGTGATGAGTACGAGGCCTCGTGTGATGCATATGAGGCTTCTGCGTATGAGGCCTCATTGAGTACGAGGCCTCGTGATGAGTACGAGGCCTTATGTGAGGAGTACGAGGCCTCATGTGATGAGTATGAGGCCTCATGTGATGAGTACTAGGCCTCATGTAGGCCTCATGTGATGAGTACGAGGCCTGGTGATGAGTATGAGGACGAGGCCTCGTGATGAATACTAGGCCTCATGTGATGAGTACTAAGCCTCATGTAGGCCTCATGTGATGAGTATGAGGCCTGGTGATGAATACGAGGCCTTGTGCTGAGGACGAGGCCTCATGTGATGAGTATGAGGCCTCGTGATAAGTACGAGGCCTCATGTGATGAGTACGAGGCCTCATGTGATGAGTACGAGGCCTCATGTGATGAGTACTAGGCCTCATGTGATGAGTACGAGGCCTCGTGATGGATACAAGGCCTCGTTGAGTATGAGGCCTCATTTGATGAGTATGAGGCCTCATGTAATGAGTACGAGACCTCATGTAATGAGTACGAGACCTCATGTGAGACAGTACTAGGCAACGTGATGATTATGAGTCGCCATGTGATGAGTACAAGGCCTCATTGAGTACGAGGCCTCATGAAATGAGTACGAGGCCTCATGGGATGAGTACGAGGCCTCATGTGATGCGTACGAGGCCTCATGTGATGCGTACGAGGCCTCATGTGATGAGTACGAGGTCCCATGTGATGAGTACGAGGCCTTGTGCTGAGGACGAGGCCTCACGTGATGAGGACAAGGCCTCATGTGATGAGGACGAGGCCTCATGTGATAAGTCCAAGGCCTCATGTGTTGCGTACAAGGCCTCATTGATTACGAGGCCTCGTGATGAGTATGAGGCCTTGTGATGAGTACTAGGCCTTGTGATGAGGACGAGGCCTCTTGTGATGACTATGAGGCCTCATGTGATTAGTACGATGCCTCATGTGATGAGTACTAGGCCTCATGTGATGAGGACAAGGCCTCATGTGATGAGGACAAGGCCTCATGTGATGAGTCCGAGGCCTTGTGATGAGGACGAGGCCTCATGTGATATGGACGAGGACTCATGTGATGAGGACGAGGCCTTTTGTGATGACTATGAGGCCTCTTGGGATGACTACGAGGCCTCATGTGATGAGTACGAGGCCTTTTGATGAGTACAAGGCCTCATAGAGTACGAGACCTCATGGGATGAGCACGAGGCCTCATGTGATGAGCACGAGGCCTCATGTGATGAGTATGAGGCCTCATGTGATGAGTACGAGGCCTTTTGATGAGTACAAGGCCTCTTTGAGTAGGAGGCCTCCTGTGATGAGTACGAAGCCTCATGTGATGAGTACTAGGCAACATGTGATGGTTACGAGTCGTTATGTGATGAGTACAAGGCCTCATTTAGTACGAGGCCTCATGGGAGGAGTACAAGGCCTCATGGGATGAGTACGAGGCCTCGTGATGAGGACGAGGCCTCATGTGATGAGTACGAGGCCTTGTGATGAGTGCGAGGCCTCATGATGAGGACGAGGCCTCATGTGATGAGTATGAGGCCTCGTGATGAGGATGAAGACGAGGCCTCATGTAATGAGTATGAGGCCTCATGTGATGAGGACGAGGTCTCATGTGATGAGGACGAGGCCTCATGTGATGAGTACGAGGCCTCGTGATGAGTACGAGGCTTTGTGATGAGGACGAGGCCTCTTGTGATTAGTACGAGGCCTCGTGATGAGTACGAGGCCTCGTGATGAGTGTGAGGCCTCATGGGATGAGTACGAGGCCTCGTGATGAGTGGGAGGCCTCATGTGATGAGGACGAGGCCTCGTGATGAGTACGAGGCCTCGTGATGAGTACGAGGCTTTGTGATGAGTGTGAGGCCTCGTGATGAGTGCGAGGCCTCGTGATGAGTGCGAGGCCTCATGTGATGAGGACGAGGCCTCATGTATTGAGTACGAGGCCTCATGTGATGAGTACGAGGCCTCGTGATTAGTACGAGGCCTCGTGATGAGTACGAGGCCTCGTGATGAGTGTGAGGCCTCGTGATGAGTGCGAGGCCTCATGTGATGAGGACGAGGCCTCATGTATTGAGTACGAGGCCTCATGTGATGAGTATGAGGCCTTGTGATGAGGACGAGACCTCATGTGATAAGTACGAGGCCTTGTGATGAGTGTGAGGCCATGTGATGAGTATGAGGCCTTGTGATGAGTGTGAGGCCTCGTGATGAGGACGAGGCCTCATGTGATGAGGATGAGGCCTCGCCATGAGGACAAGACCTTCTGTGATGAGTAGGAGGCCTCATGTAGTGAGTACGAGGCCTCATGTGATGAGAATGAGGCCTCATGTGATGAGTACGAGGCCTCATGTGATGAGTACGAGGCCTCATGTGATGAGGACGAGGCCTCGTGATGAGGATGAGGCATCGTGATGAGGACGAGGCCTTCGAATGAGGACGAGGCCTCGTGATGAGTACGAGGCCTCGTGTGATGCATATGAGGCTTCTGCGTATGAGGCCTCATTGAGTACGAGGCCTTATGTGAGTAGTAAGAGGCCTCATGTGATGAGTACTAGGCCTCATGTAGGCCTCATGTGATGAGTATGAGGCCTCGTGATGAGGACGAGGCCTCGTGATGAATACTAGGCCTCATTGGATGAGTACGAGGCCTCATGTGATGAGTACGAGGCCTCATGTGATGAGTATGTGGCCTCATGTCATGAGAATGAGGCCTCATGTGATGAGTACGAGGCCTCATGATGAGTATGTGGCCTCATGTCATGAGAATGAGGCCTCATGTGATGAGTATGAGGCCTCATGTAATGAGTACGAGGCCTCATGTGATGAGTACGAGGCCTCATGATGAGTACAAGGCCTTGTTGAGTACGAGGCCTCATGTGATGAGTACGAGGCCTCGTGATGATTAGGCCTCATGTGATGAGTACAAGGTCTCATGTGATGAGTACGAGGCCTCGTGATGAGTACGAGACCTCGTGTGATGCATATGAGGCTTCTGCGTATGAGGCCTCATTGAGTGCGAGGCCTCGTGAGGAGTACGAGGCCTCATGTGAGGAGTACGAGGCCTCATGTGAGGAGTACGAGGCCTCATGTGATGAGTTTGAGGCCTCATGTGATGAGTACTAGGCCTCATGTAGGCCTCATGTGATGAGTATGAGGCCTCGTGATGAGGACGAGGCCTCGTGATGAATACTAGGCCTCATGTGATGAGTACGAGGCCTCATGTGATGAGTACTAAGCCTCATGTAGGCCTCATGTGATGAGTATGAGGCCTGGTGATGAGTACGAGGCCTTGTGCTGAGGACGAGGCCTCATGTGATGAGTATGAGGCCTCGTGATGAGTACGAGGCCTCATGTGATGAGTACGAGGCCTCATGTGATGAGTATGAGGCCTCGTGATGAGTACAAGGCCTCATGTGATGAGTACTAGGCCTCATGTGATGAGTACAAGGCCTTGTGATGAGTACAAGGCCTCGTTGAGTATGAGGCCTCATGTGATGAGTATGAGGCCTCATGTAATGAGTACGAGACCTCATGTGAGACGGTACTAGGCAACATGTGATGATTATGAGTCGCCATGTGATGAGTACAAGGCCTCATTGAGTACGAGGCCTCATGGAATGAGTACAAGGCCTCATGGGATGAGTACGAGGCCTCATGTGATGCGTACGAGGCCTCATGTGATGCGTATGAGGCCTCATGTGATGAGTACGAGGTCCTATGTGATGAGTACGAGGCCTTGTGCTGAGGACGAGTCCTCATGTGATGAGGACGAGGCCTCATGTGATGAGGACGAGGCCTCATGTGATAAGTCCAAGGCCTCATGTGTTGCGTACAAGGCCTCGTTGATTACGAGGCCTCGTGATGAGTATGAGGCCTTGTGATGAGTACAAGGCCTTGTGATGAGGACGAGGCCTCTTGTGATGACTATGAGGCCTCATGTGATTAGTACGATGCCTCATGTGATGAGTACTAGGCCTCATGTGATGAGGACAAGGCCTCATGTGATGAGTCCGAGGCCTCGTGATGAGGACGAGGCCTCATGTGATATGGACGAGGCCTCATGTGATGAGGACGAGGCCTCTTGTGATGACTATGAGGCCTCTTGGGATGACTACGAGGCCTCATGTGATGAGTACGAGGCCTTTTGATGAGTACAAGGCCTCATATGAGACAGTACTAGGCAACATGTGATGATTATGAGTCGCCATGTGATAGGTACAAGGCCTCATTGAGTACGAAGCCTCATGGAATGAGTATGAGGCCTCATGGGATGAGTACGAGGCCTCATGGGATGAGTACGAACCCTCATGTGATGCGTACGAGGCCTCATGTGATGCGTACGAGGCCTCATGTGATGTGTACGAGGCCTCATGTGATGAGTATGAGGTCTCATGTGATGAGTACGAGACCTTGTGCTGAGGACGAGGCCTCATGATGAGGACGAGGCCTCATGTGATGAGGACGAGGCCTCATGTGATGAGGACGAGGCCTCATGTGTTGCGTACAAGGCCTCATTGAATACAAGGCCTCGTGATGAGTATGAGGCCTTGTGATGAGTACAAGGCCTTGTGATGAGGACGAGGCCTCTTGTGATGACTATGAGGCCTCATGTGATTAGTACGATGCCTCATGTGATGAGTACTAGGCCTCATTTGATGAGGACGAGGCCTCGTGATGAGGACGAGGCCTCATGTGATGAGGACGAGGCCTCGTGATGAGGACGAGGCATCGTGATGAGGACGAGGCCTTCGGATGAGGACGAGGCCTCGTGATGAGTGCGAGGCCTCATGTGATGAGTATGAGGCCTCATGTGATGAGTACTAGGCAATATGTGATGATTACGAGTTGTCATGTGATCAGTACGAGGTCTCATGTGATGAGTACAAGGCCTCGTGATGAGTATGAGGCCTTATGTGAGGAGTACGAGGCCTCATGTGATGAGTACTAGGCCTCATGTAGGCCTCATGTGATGAGTACGAGGCCTGGTGATGAGTATGAGGCCTCGTGATGAGGACGAGGCCTCATGTAGGCCTCATGGGATGAGTACGAGGCCTCATGGGATGAGTACGAAGCCTCATGTGATGCGTACGAGGCCTCATGTGATGCGTACGAGGCCTCATGTGATGAGTATGAGGTCTCATGTGATGAGTACGAGACCTTGTGCTGAGGACGAGGCCTCGTGATGAGGACGAGGCCTCGTGATGAGGACGAGGCCTCATGTGATGCGTACGAGGCCTCATGTGATGAGTATGAGGTCTCATGTGAGGAGGACGAGGCCTTATGTGAGGAGGACGAGGCCTCATGTGAGGAGGACGAGGCCTCATGTGAGGAGGACGAGGCCTCATGTGAGGAGGACGAGGCCTCATTGAATACGAGGCCTCGTGATAAGTATGAGGCCTTGTGATGAGTACAAGGCCTTGTGATGAGGACGAGGCCTCTTGTGATGACTATGAGGCCTCATGTGATTAGTATGATGCCTCATGTGATGAGTACTAGGCCTCATTTGATGAGGACGAGGCCTCGTGATGAGTACGAGGCCTCATGTGATGAGGACGAGGCCTCGTGATGAGGACGAGGCATCGTGATGAGGACGAGGCCTCGTGATGAGGACGAGTCCTCGTGATGAGGACGAGGCCTTCGGATGAGGACGAGGCCTCGTGATGAGTGCGAGGCCTCATGTGATGAGTACGAGGCCTCATGTGATGAGTGCGAGGCCTCATGTGATGAGTGCGAGGCCTCATGTGATGAGTACGAGGTCTCATGTGATGAGTACGAGGTCTCATGTGATGAGTACGAGGCCTCATGTGATGAGTACTAGGCAATATGTGATGATTAAGAGTTGTCATGTGATCAGTACGAGGTCTCATGTGATGAGTACAAGGTCTCGTGATGAGTACGAGGCCTCGTGATGAGTACGAGGCCTCGTGTGATGCATATGAAGCCTCATTGAGTACGAGGCCTCGTGAGGAGTACGAGGCCTTATGTGAGGAGTACGAGGCCTCATGTGAGGAGTACTAGGCCTCATGTAGGCCTCATGTGATGAGTACGAGGCCTGGTGATGAGTATGAGGCCTCGTGATGAGGACGAGGCCTCATGTGATGAGTACTAGGCCTCATGTAGGCCTCATGTGATGAGTACGAGGCCTGGTGATGAGTACGAGGCCTTGTGCTGAGGAGTATGAGGCCTGGTGATGAGTATGAGGCCTTGTGACGAGACCTCATGTGATGAATACTAGGCCTCATGTAGGCCTCATGTGATGAGTACGAGGCCTCATGTGATGAGGACGAGGCCTTGTGCTGAGGACGAGGTCTCATGTGATGAGTACGAGGCCTCATGTGATGAGAATGAGGCCTCATGTGATGAGTACGAGGCCTCATGTGATGAGTATGTGGCCTCATGTCATGAGAATGAGGCCTCATGTGATTAGTACGAGGCCTCATGTGATGAGTACGAGGCCTCATGATGAGTACAAGGCCTTGTTGAGTACGAGGTCTCATGTGATGAGTACGAGGCCTCATGTGATGATTAGGCCTCATGTGATGAGTACAAGGTCTCATGTGATGAGTACGAGGCCTCGTGATGAGTACGAGGCCTCGTGTGATGCATATGAGGCTTCTGCGTATGAGGCCTCGTGATGAGTACGAGGCCTTATGTTAGGAGTACGAGGCCTCATGTGATGAGTATGAGGCCTCATGTGATGAGTACTAGGCCTCATGTAGGCCTCATGTGATGAGTATGAGGCCTCGTGATGAGGACGAGGCCTCGTGATGAATACTAGGCCTCATGTGATGTGTACGAGGCCTCATGTGATGAGTACTAAGCTTCATGTAGGCCTCATGTGATGAGTATGAGGCCTGGTGATGAGTACGAGGCCTTGTGCTGAGGACGAGGCCTCATGTGATGAGTATGAGGCCTCGTGATGAGTACGAGGCCTCATGTGATGAGTATGAGGCCTCATGTGATGAGTACAAGGCCTCATGTGATGAGTACAAGGCCTCATGTGATGAGTACTAGGCCTCATGTGATGAGTATGAGGCCTGGTGATGAGTACGAGGCCTTGTGCTGAGTATGAGGCCTCATGTAATGAGTATGAGACCTCATGTGAGACAGTAAGGGCAACATGTGATGATTGAGTCACCATGTGATGAGTACAAGGCCTCATGGAGTACGAGGCCTCATGGAATGAGTACAAAGCCTCATGGGATGAGTACGAGGCCTCATGTGATGCGTACGAGGCCTCATGTGATGCGTACGAGGCCTCATGGAATGAGTACGAGGTCCCATGTGATGAGTACGAGGCCTTGTGCTGAGGACGAGGCCTTGTGCTGAGGACGAGGCCTTGTGCTGAGGACGAGGCCTCATGTGATGAGGACGAGGCCTCATGTGATGAGGACGAGGCCTCATGTGATAAGTCCAAGGCCTCATGTGTTGCGTACAAGGCCTCGTTGATTACGAGGCCTCGTGATGAGTATGAGGCCTTGTGATGAGTACGAGGCCTCTTGTGATGACTATGAGGCCTCATGTGATTACTACGATGCCTCATGTGATGCGTACTAGGCCTCATGTGATGAGGACAAGGCCTCTTGTGATGACTATGAGGCCTCTTGGGATGACTACGAGGCCTCATGTGATGAGTACGAGGCCTTTTGATGAGTGCAAGGCCTCATGTGAGACAGTACTAGGCAACATGTGATGATTATGAGTCGCCATGTGATTAGTACAAGGCCTCATTGAGTACGAAGCCTCATGGAATGAGTATGAGGCCTCATGGGATGAGTACGAGGCCTCATGGGATGCGTACGAGGCCTCATGTGATGCGTACGAGGCCTCATGTGATGCGTACGAGGCCTCATGTGATGAGTA
This sequence comes from Triturus cristatus, assembly GCF_964204655.1. Classification (NCBI taxonomy): domain Eukaryota; kingdom Metazoa; phylum Chordata; class Amphibia; order Caudata; family Salamandridae; genus Triturus; species Triturus cristatus. The sequence continues at coordinate 1,193,753,749 of NC_140580.1, forward strand.
TGAGGTCTCATGTGATGAGTACGAGACCTTGTGCTGAGGACGAGGCCTCGTGATGAGGACGAGGCCTCATGTGATGAGGACGAGGCCTCGTGTTGTGTACAAGGCCTCATTGAATACGAGGCCTCGTGATGAGTATGATGCCTTGTGATGAGTACAAGGCCTTGTGATGAGGACGAGGCCTCTTGTGATGACTATGAGGCCTCATGTGATTAGTACGATACCTCATGTGATGAGTACTAGGCCTCATTTGATGAGGACGAGGCCTCGTGATGAGTATGAGGCCTCATGTGATGAAGACGAGGCCTCGTGATGAGGACGATGAGGACGAGGCCTCATGTGATGAGGACGAGGCCTTCGGATGAGGACGAGGCCTCGTGATGAGTGCGAGGCCTCATGTGATGAGTACGAGGCCTCGTGATGAGGACGAGGCCTCATGTGATGAGTACGAGGTCTCATCTGATGAGTACGAGGTCTCATGTGATGAGTACGAAGCCTCATGTGATGAGTACTAGGCAATATGTGATGATTACGAGTTGTCATGTGATCAGTACGAGGTCTCATGTGATGAGTACAAGGTCTCGTGATGAGTACGAGGCCTCGTGATGAGTACGAGGCCTCGTGTGATGCATATGAGGCCTCATTGAGTACGAGGCCTCGTGATGAGTACGAGGCCTTATATGAGGAGTACGAGGCCTCATGTGATGAGTACTAGGCCTCATGTAGGCCTCATGTGATGAGTACGAGGCCTGGTGATGAGTATGAGGCCTCGTGATGAGGACGAGGCCTCATGTGATGAGTACTAGGCCTCATGTAGGCCTCATGTGATGAGTACGAGGCCTCATGTGATGAGTACGAGGCCTTGTGCTGAGGACGAGGCCTCATGTGATGAGTACGAGGCCTCATGTGATGAGTACGAGGCCTCATGTGATGAGTACGAGGCCTTATGTGATGAGTACGTGGCGTCATGTCATGAGAATGAGGCCTCATGTGATGAGTATGAGGCCTCATGTAATGAGTACGAGGCCTCATGTAATGAGTACGAGGCCTCATGATGAGTACGAGGCCTCATGATAAGTACAAGGCCTTGTTGAGTACGAGGCCTCATGTGATGAGTACGAGGCCTCATGTGATGAATACAAGGTCTCATGTGATGAGTACGAGGCCTCGTGATGAGTACGAGGCCTCGTGTGATGCATATGAGGCTTCTGCGTATGAGGCCTCATTGAGTGCGAGGCCTTATGTGAGTAGTACGAGGCCTCATGTGATGAGTACTAGGCCTCATGTAGGCCTCATGTGATGAGTATGAGGCCTCGTGATGAGGACGAGGCCTCGTGATGAATACTAGGCCTCATGTGATGAGTACGAGGCCTCATGTGATGAGTACGAGGCCTCATGTGATGAGTATGTGGCCTCATGTCATGAGAATGAGGCCTCATGTGATGAGTACGAGGCCTCATGATGAGTATGTGGCCTCATGTCATGAGAATGAGGCCTCATGTGATGAGTATGAGGCCTCATGTAATGAGTACGAGGCCTCATGTGATAAGTACGAGGCCTCATGATGAGTACAAGGCCTTGTTGAGTACGAGGCCTCATGTGATGAGTACGAGGCCTCATGTGATGATTAGGCCTCATGTGATGAGTACAAGGTCTCATGTGATGAGTACGAGGCCTCGTGATGAGTACGAGACCTCGTGTGATGCATATGAGGCTTCTGCGTATGAGGCCTCATTGAGTGCGAGGCCTCGTGAGGAGTACGAGGCCTCATGTGAGGAGTACGAGGCCTCATGTGAGGAGTACGAGGCCTCATGTGATGAGTACTAGGCCTCATGTAGGCCTCATGTGATGAGTATGAGGCCTCGTGATGAGGACGAGGCCTCGTGATGAATACTAGGCCTCATGTGATGAGTACGAGGCCTCATGTGATGAGTACTAAGCCTCATGTAGGCCTCATGTGATGAGTATGAGGCCTGGTGATGAGTACGAGGCCTTGTGCTGAGGACGAGGCCTCATGTGATGAGTATGAGGCCTCGTGATGAGTACGAGGCCTCATGTGATGAGTACGAGGCCTCATGTGATGAGTATGAGGCCTCGTGATGAGTACAAGGCCTCATGTGATGAGTACTAGGCCTCATGTGATGAGTACGAGGCCTTGTGATGAGTACAAGGCCTCGTTGAGTATGAGGCCTCATGTGATGAGTATGAGGCCTCATGTAATGAGTACGAGACCTCATGTGAGACAGTACTAGGCAACATGTGATGATTATGAGTCGCCATGTGATGAGTACAAGGCCTCATTGAGTACGAGGCCTCATGGAATGAGTACAAGGCCTCATGGGATGAGTACGAGGCCTCATGGGATGAGTACGAGGCCTCATGTGATGCGTACGAGGCCTCATGTGATGCGTATGAGGCCTCATGTGATGAGTACGAGGTCCTATGTGATGAGTACGAGGCCTTGTGCTGAGGACGAGTCCTCATGCGATGAGGACGAGGCCTCATGTGATGAGGACGAGGCCTCATGTGATGAGGACGAGGCCTCATGTGATGAGAATGAGGCCTCATGTGATGAGTACGAGGCCTCATGGGATGAGTACGAGGCCTCATGTGATGCGTACGAGGCCTCATGTGATGCGTACGAGGCCTCATGTGATGAGTATGAGGTCTCATGTGATGAGTACGAGAACTTGTGCTGAGGACGAGGCCTCGTGATGAGGACGAGGCCTCATGTGATGAGGACGAGGCCTCATGTGAGGAGGACGAGGCCTCATGTGTTGCGTACAAGGCCTCATTGAATACGAGGCCTCGTGATAAGTATGAGGCCTTGTGATGACTACAAGGCCTTGTGATGAGGACGAGGCCTCTTGTGATGACTATGAGGCCTCATGTGATTAGTATGATGTCTCATGTGATGAGTACTAGGCCTCATTTGATGAGGACGAGGCCTCGTGATGAGTACGAGGCCTCATGTGATGAGGACGAGGCCTCGTGATGAGGACGAGGCATCGTGATGAGGACGAGGCCTCGTGATGAGGACGAGGCCTTCGGATGAGGACGAGGCCTCGTGATGAGTGCGAGGCCTCATGTGATGAGTACGAGGCCTCATGTGATGAGTACGAGGCCTCGTGATGAGTGCGAGGCCTCATGTGATGAGTACGAGGTCTCATGTGATGAGTACGAGGTCTCATGTGATGAGTACGAGGCCTCATGTGATGAGTACTAGGCAATATGTGATGATTAAGAGTTGTCATGTGATCAGTACGAGGTCTCATGTGATGAGTACAAGGTCTCGTGATGAGTACGAGGCCTCGTGATGAGTACGAGGCCTCGTGTGATGCATATGAAGCCTCATTGAGTACGAGGCCTCGTGATGAGTACGAGGCCTTATGTGAGGCGTACGAGGCCTCATGTGAGGAGTACTAGGCCTCATGTAGGCCTCATGTGATGAGTACGAGGCCTGGTGATGAGTATGAGGCCTTGTGATGAGGACGAGGCCTCATGTGATGAGTACTAGGCCTCATGTGATGAGTACGAGGCCTGGTGATGAGTATGAGGCCTTGTGCTGAGGAGTATGAGGCCTGGTGATGAGTATGAGGCCTTGTGACGAGACCTCATGTGATGAATACTAGGCCTCATGTAGGCCTCATGTGATGAGTACGAGGCCTCATGTGATGAGGACGAGGCCTTGTGCTGAGGACGAGGCCTTGTGCTGAGGACGAGGCCTCATGTGATGAGTAAGAGGCCTCATGTGATGAGAATGAGGCCTCATGTGATGAGTACGAGGCCTCATGTGATGAGAATGAGGCCTCATGTGATGAGTACGAGGCCTCATGTGATGAGTATGTGGCCTCATGTGATGAGTATGTGGCCTCATGTCATGAGAATGAGGCCTCATGTCATGAGTATGAGGCCTCATGTGATTAGTACGAGGCCTCATGTGATGAGTATAAGCTCTCATGTAATGAGTACGAGGCCTCATGTGATGAGTACGAGGCCTCATGATGAGTACAAGGCCTTGTTGAGTACGAGGCCTCATGTGATGAGTACGAGGCCTCATGTGATGATTAGGCCTCATGTGATGAGTACAAGGTCTCATGTGATGAGTACGAGGCCTCGTGATGAGTACGAGGCCTCGTGTGATGCATATGAGGCTTCTGCGTATGAGGCCTCGTGATGAGTACGAGGCCTTATGTTAGGAGTACGAGGCCTCATGTGATGAGTATGAGGCCTCATGTGATGAGTACTAGGCCTCATGTAGTCCTCATGTGATGAGTATGAGGCCTCGTGATGAGGACGAGGCCTCGTGATGAATACTAGGCCTCATGTGATGTGTACGAGGCCTCATGTGATGAGTACTAAGCTTCATGTAGGCCTCATGTGATGAGTATGAGGCCTGGTGATGAGTACGAGGCCTTGTGCTGAGGACGAGGCCTCATGTGATGAGTATGAGGCCTCGTGATGAGTACGAGGCCTCATGTGATGAGTATGAGGCCTCATGTGATGAGTACAAGGCCTCATGTGATGAGTACTAGGCCTCATGTGATGAGTATGAGGCCTGGTGATGAGTACGAGGCCTTGTGCTGAGTATGAGGCCTCATGTAATGAGTATGAGACCTCATGTGAGACAGTAAGGGCAACATGTGATGATTGAGTCACCATGTGATGAGTACAAGGCCTCATGGAATGAGTACAAAGCCTCATGGGATGAGTACGAGGCCTCATGTGATGCGTACGAGGCCTCATGTGATGCGTACGAGGCCTCATGTGATGAGTACGAGGTCCCATGTGATGAGTACGAGGCCTTGTGCTGAGGACGAGGCCTTGTGCTGAGGACGAGGCCTCATGTGATGAGGACGAGGCCTCATGTGATAAGTCCAAGGCCTCATGTGTTGCGTACAAGGCCTCGTTGATTACGAGGCCTCGTGATGAGTATGAGGCCTTGTGATGAGTACGAGGCCTCTTGTGATGACTATGAGGCCTCATGTGATTACTACGATGCCTCATGTGATGCGTACTAGGCCTCATGTGATGAGGACAAGGCCTCTTGTGATGACTATGAGGCCTCTTGGGATGACTACGAGGCCTCATGTGATGAGTACGAGGCCTTTTGATGAGTACAAGGCCTCATGTGAGACAGTACTAGGCAACATGTGATGATTATGAGTCGCCATGTGATTAGTACAAGGCCTCATTGAGTACGAAGCCTCATGGAATGAGTATGAGGCCTCATGGGATGAGTACGAGGCCTCATGGGATGAGTACGAACCCTCATGTGATGCGTACGAGGCCTCATGTGATGCGTACGAGGCCTCATGTGATGCGTACGAGGCCTCATGTGATGCGTATGAGGCCTCATGTGATGAGTATGAGGTCTCATGTGATGAGTACGAGACCTTGTGCTGAGGACGAGGCCTCGTGATGAGGACGAGGCCTCATGTGATGAGGACGAGGCCTCATGTGTTGCGTACAAGGCCTCATTGAATACGAGGCCTCGTGATGAGTATGATGCCTTGTGATGAGTACAAGGCCTTGTGATGAGGACGAGGCCTCTTGTGATGACTATGAGGCCTCATGGGATTAGTACGATACCTCATGTGATGAGTACTAGGCCTCATGTGATGAAGACGAGGCCTCGTGATGAGGACGATGAGGACGAGGCCTCATGTAATGAGGACGAGGCCTTCGGATGAGGACGAGGCCTCGTGATGAGTGCGAGGCCTCATGTGATGAGTACGAGGCCTCGTGATGAGGACGAGGCCTCATGTGATGAGTACGAGGTCTCATCTGATGAGTACGAGGTCTCATGTGATGAGTACGAAGTAAGGGCAACATGTGATGATTGAGTCACCATGTGATGAGTACAAGGCCTCATGGAATGAGTACAAAGCCTCATGGGATGAGTACGAGGCCTCATGTGATGAGTACGAGGCCTCATGTGATGAGTACGAGGTCTCATCTGATGAGTACGAGGTCTCATCTGATGAGTACGAGGTCTCATGTGATGAGTACGAAGCCTCATGTGATGAGTACTAGGCAATATGTGATGATTACGAGTTGTCATGTGATCAGTACGAGGTCTCATGTGATGAGTACAAGGTCTCGTGATGAGTACGAGGCCTCGTGATGAGTACGAGGCCTCGTGTGATGCATATGAGGCTTCTGCGTATGAGGCCTCGTGATGAGTACGAGGCCTTATGTTAGGAGTACGAGGCCTCATGTGATGAGTATGAGGCCTCATGTGATGAGTACTAGGCCTCATGTAGTCCTCATGTGATGAGTATGAGGCCTCGTGATGAGGACGAGGCCTCGTGATGAATACTAGGCCTCATGTGATGTGTACGAGGCCTCATGTGATGAGTACTAAGCTTCATGTAGGCCTCATGTGATGAGTATGAGGCCTGGTGATGAGTACGAGGCCTTGTGCTGAAGACGAGGCCTCATGTGATGAGTATGAGGCCTCGTGATGAGTACGAGGCCTCATGTGATGAGTATGAGGCCTCATGTGATGAGTACAAGGCCTCATGTGATGAGTATGAGGCCTGGTGATGAGTACGAGGCCTTGTGCTGAGTATGAGGCCTCATGTAATGAGTATGAGACCTCATGTGAGACAGTAAGGGCAACATGTGATGATTGAGTCACCATGTGATGAGTACAAGGCCTCATGGAATGAGTACAAAGCCTCATGGGATGAGTACGAGGCCTCATGTGATGCGTACGAGGCCTCATGTGATGCGTACGAGGCCTCATGTGATGCGTACGAGGCCTCATGTGATGAGTACGAGGTCCCATGTGATGAGTACGAGGCCTTGTGCTGAGGACGAGGCCTTGTGCTGAGGACGAGGCCTCATGTGATGAGGACGAGGCCTCATGTGATGAGGACGAGGCCTCATGTGATGAGGACGAGGCCTCATGTGATAAGTCCAAGGCCTCATGTGTTGCGTACAAGGCCTCGTTGATTACGAGGCCTCGTGATGAGTATGAGGCCTTGTGATGAGTACGAGGCCTCTTGTGATGACTATGAGGCCTCATGTGATTACTACGATGCCTCATGTGATGCGTACTAGGCCTCATGTGATGAGGACAAGGCCTCTTGTGATGACTATGAGGCCTCTTGGGATGACTACGAGGCCTCATGTGATGAGTACGAGGCCTTTTGATGAGTACAAGGCCTCATGTGAGACAGTACTAGGCAACATGTGATGATTATGAGTCGCCATGTGATTAGTACAAGGCCTCATTGAGTACGAAGCCTCATGGAATGAGTATGAGGCCTCATGGGATGAGTACGAGGCCTCATGGGATGAGTACGAACCCTCATGTGATGCGTACGAGGCCTCATGTGATGCGTATGAGGCCTCATGTGATGAGTATGAGGTCTCATGTGATGAGTACGAGACCTTGTGCTGAGGACGAGGCCTCGTGATGAGGACGAGGCCTCATGTGATGAGGACGAGGCCTCATGTGTTGCGTACAAGGCCTCATTGAATACGAGGCCTCGTGATGAGTATGATGCCTTGTGATGAGTACAAGGCCTTGTGATGAGGACGAGGCCTCTTGTGATGACTATGAGGCCTCATGTGATTAGTACGATACCTCATGTGATGAGTACTAGGCCTCATTTGATGAGGACGAGGCCTCGTGATGAGTACGAGGCCTCATGTGATGAAGACGAGGCCTCGTGATGAGGACGATGAGGACGAGGCCTCATGTAATGAGGACGAGGCCTTCGGATGAGGACGAGGCCTCGTGATGAGTGCGAGGCCTCATGTGATGAGTACGAGGCCTCGTGATGAGGACGAGGCCTCATGTGATGAGTACGAGGTCTCATCTGATGAGTACGAGGTCTCATGTGATGAGTACGAAGTAAGGGCAACATGTGATGATTGAGTCACCATGTGATGAGTACAAGGCCTCATGGAATGAGTACAAAGCCTCATGGGATGAGTACGAGGCCTCATGTGATGAGTACGAGGCCTCATGTGATGAGTACGAGGTCTCATCTGATGAGTACGAGGTCTCATCTGATGAGTACGAGGTCTCATGTGATGAGTACGAAGCCTCATGTGATGAGTACTAGGCAATATGTGATGATTACGAGTTGTCATGTGATCAGTACGAGGTCTCATGTGATGAGTACAAGGTCTCGTGATGAGTACGAGGCCTCGTGATGAGTACGAGGCCTCGTGTGATGCATATGAGGCCTCATTGAGTACGAGGCCTCGTGATGAGTACGAGGCCTTATATGAGGAGTACGAGGCCTCATGTGATGAGTACTAGGCCTCATGTAGGCCTCATGTGATGAGTACGAGGCCTGGTGATGAGTATGAGGCCTCGTGATGAGGACGAGGCCTCATGTGATGAGTACTAGGCCTCATGTAGGCCTCATGTGATGAGTACGAGGCCTGGTGATGAGTACGAGGCCTTGTGCTGAGGAGTATGAGGCCTTGTGATGAGTATGAGGCCTTGTGACGAGACCTCATGTGATGAATACTAGGCCTCATGTAGGCCTCATGTGATGAGTACGAGGCCTCATGTGATGAGTACGTGGCCTTGTGCTGAGGACGAGGCCTCATGTGATGAGAATGAGGCCTCATGTGATGAGTACGAGGCCTCATGTGATGAGTACGAGGCCTCATGTGATGAGTACGTGGCGTCATGTCATGAGAATGAGGCCTCATGTGATGAGTATGAGGCCTCATGTAATGAGTACGAGGCCTCATGTGATGAGTACGAGGCCTCGTGATGAGTACGAGGCCTCATGATGAGTACAAGGCCTTGTTGAGTACGAGGCCTCATGTGATGAGTACGAGGCCTCATGTGATGAGTACAAGGTCTCATGTGATGAGTACGAGGCCTCGTGATGAGTACGAGGCCTCGTGTGATGCATATGAGGCTTCTGCGTATGAGGCCTCATTGAGTACGAGGCCTTATGTGAGTAGTACGAGGCCTCATGTGATGAGTACTAGGCCTCATGTAGGTCTCATGTGATGAGTATGAGGCCTCGTGATGAGGACGAGGCCTCGTGATGAATACTAGGCCTCATGTGATGAGTACGAGGCCTCATGTGATGAGTACGAGGCCTCATGTGATGAGTATGTGGCCTCATGTCATGAGAATGAGGCCTCATGTGATGAGTACGAGGCCTCATGATGAGTATGTGGCCTCATGTCATGAGAATGAGGCCTCATGTGATGAGTATGAGGCCTCATGTAATGAGTACGAGGCCTCATGTGATGAGTACGAGGCCTCATGATGAGTACAAGGCCTTGTTGAGTACGAGGCCTCATGTGATGAGTACGAGGCCTCATGTGATGATTAGGCCTCATGTGATGAGTACAAGGTCTCATGTGATGAGTACGAGGCCTCGTGATGAGTACGAGACCTCGTGTGATGCATATGAGGCTTCTGCGTATGAGGCCTCATTGAGTGCAAGGCCTCGTGAGGAGTACGAGGCCTCATGTGAGGAGTACGAGGCCTCATGTGATGAGTTTGAGGCCTCATGTGATGAGTACTAGGCCTCATGTAGGCCTCATGTGATGAGTATGAGGCCTCGTGATGAGGACGAGGCCTCGTGATGAATACTAGGCCTCATGTGATGAGTACGAGGCCTCATGTGATGAGTACTAAGCCTCATGTAGGCCTCATGTGATGAGTATGAGGCCTGGTGATGAGTACGAGGCCTTGTGCTGAGGACGAGGCCTCATGTGATGAGTATGAGGCCTCGTGATGAGTACGAGGCCTCATGTGATGAGTATGAGGCCTCATGTGATGAGTATGAGGCCTTGTGATGATTACAAGGCCTCATGTGATGAGTACTAGGCCTCATGTGATGAGTACGAGGCCTTGTGATGAGTACAAGGCCTCGTTGAGTATGAGGCCTCATGTGATGAGTATGAGGCCTCATGTAATGAGTACGAGACCTCATGTGAGACAGTACTAGGCAACATGTGATGATTATGAGTCGCCATGTGATGAGTACAAGGCCTCATTGAGTACGAGGCCTCATGGAATGAGTACAAGGCCTCATGGGATGAGTACGAGGCCTCATGTGATGCGTACGAGGCCTCATGTGATGCGTATGAGGCCTCATGTGATGAGTACGAGGTCCTATGTGATGAGTACGAGGCCTTGTGCTGAGGACGAGTCCTCATGTGATGAGGACGAGGCCTCATGTGATGAGGACGAGGCCTCATGTGATAAGTCCAAGGCCTCATGTGTTGCGTACAAGGCCTCGTTGATTACGAGGCCTCGTGATGAGTATGAGGCCTTGTGATGAGTACAAGGCCTTGTGATGAGGACGAGGCCTCTTGTGATGACTATGAGGCCTCATGTGATTAGTACGATGCCTCATGTGATGAGTACTAGGCCTCATGTGATGAGGACAAGGCCTCATGTGATGAGTCCGAGGCCTCGTGATGAGGACGAGGCCTCATGTGATATGGACGAGGCCTCATGTGATGAGGACGAGGCCTCTTGTGATGACTATGAGGCCTCTTGGGATGACTACGAGGCCTCATGTGATGAGTACGAGGCCTTTTGATGAGTACAAGGCCTCATATGAGACAGTACTAGGCAACATGTGATGATTATGAGTCGCCATGTGATTAGTACAAGGCCTCATTGAGTACGAAGCCTCATGGAATGAGTATGAGGCCTCATGGGATGAGTACGAGGCCTCATGGGATGAGTACGAACCCTCATGTGATGCGTACGAGGCCTCATGTGATGCGTACGAGGCCTCATGTGATGCGTACGAGGCCTCATGTGATGAGTATGAGGTCTCATGTGATGAGTACGAGACCTTGTGCTGAGGACCGGGCCTCATGATGAGGACGAGGCCTCATGTGATGAGGACGAGGCCTCATGTGATGAGGACGAGGCCTCATGTGTTGCGTACAAGGCCTCATTGAATACAAGGCCTCGTGATGAGGACGAGGCCTCGTGATGAGGACGAGGCCTCGTGATGAGGACGAGGCCTTCGGATGAGGACGAGGCCTCGTGATGAGTGCGAGGCCTCATGTGATGAGTGTGAGGCCTCATGTGATGAGTACGAGGTCTCATGTGATGAGTACGAGGTCTCATGTGATGAGTACGAGGCCTCATGTGATGAGTACTAGGCAATATGTGATGATTAAGAGTTGTCATGTGATCAGTACGAGGTCTCATGTGATGAGTACAAGGTCTCGTGATGAGTACGAGGCCTCGTGTGATGCATATGAAGCCTCATTGAGTACGAGGCCTCGTGATGAGTACGAGGCCTTATGTGAGGAGTACGAGGCCTCATGTGAGGAGTACTAGGCCTCATGTAGGCCTCATGTGATGAGTACGAGGCCTGGTGATGAGTATGAGGCCTCGTGATGAGGACGAGGCCTCATGTGATGAGTACTAGGCCTCATGTAGGCCTCATGTGATGAGTACGAGGCCTGGTGATGAGTACGAGGCCTTGTGCTGAGGAGTATGAGGCCTGGTGATGAGTATGAGGCCTTGTGACGAGACCTCATGTGATGAATACTAGGCCTCATGTAGGCCTCATGTGATGAGTACAAGGCCTCATGTGATGAGGACGAGGCCTTGTGCTGAGGACGAGGCCTCATGTGATGAGTAAGAGGCCTCATGTGATGAGAATGAGGCCTCATGTGATGAGTACGAGGCCTCATGTGATGAGAATGAGGCCTCATGTGATGAGTACGAGGCCTCATGTGATGAGTATGTGGCCTCATGTCATGAGAATGAGGCCTCATGTGATGAGTATGAGGCCTCATGTGATTAGTACGAGGCCTCATGTGATGAGTATAAGCTCTCATGTAATGAGTACGAGGCCTCATGTGATGAGTACGAGGCCTCATGATGAGTACAAGGCCTTGTTGAGTACGAGGCCTCATGTGATGAGTACGAGGCCTCATGTGATGAGTACGAGGCCTCATGTGATGAGTACAAGGTCTCATGTGATGAGTACGAGGCCTCGTGATGAGTACGAGGCCTCGTGTGATGCATATGAGGCTTCTGCGTATGAGGCCTCGTGATGAGTAGGAGGCCTTATGTTAGGAGTACGAGGCCTCATGTGATGAGTATGAGGCCTCATGTGATGAGTACTAGGCCTCATGTAGGCCTCATGTGATGAGTATGAGGCCTCGTGATGAGGACGAGGCCTCGTGATGAATACTAGGCCTCATGTGATGTGTACGAGGCCTCATGTGATGAGTACTAAGCTTCATGTAGGCCTCATGTGATGAGTATGAGGCCTGGTGATGAGTACGAGGCCTTGTGCTGAGGACGAGGCCTCATGTGATGAGTATGAGGCCTCGTGATGAGTACGAGGCCTCATGTGATGAGTATGAGGCCTCATGTGATGAGTACAAGGCCTCATGTGATGAGTACTAGGCCTCATGTGATGAGTATGAGGCCTGGTGATGAGTACGAGGCCTTGTGCTGAGTATGAGGCCTCATGTAATGAGTATGAGACCTCATGTGAGACAGTAAGGGCAACATGTGATGATTGAGTCACCATGTGATGAGTACAAGGCCTCATGGAGTACGAGGCCTCATGGAATGAGTACAAAGCCTCATGGGATGAGTACGAGGCCTCATGTGATGCGTACGAGGCCTCATGTGATGCGTACGAGGCCTCATGTGATGAGTACGAGGTCCCATGTGATGAGTACGAGGCCTTGTGCTGAGGACGAGGCCTTGTGCTGAGGACGAGGCCTCATGTGATGAGGACGAGGCCTCATGTGATGAGGACGAGGCCTCATGTGATGAGGACGAGGCCTCATGTGATAAGTCCAAGGCCTCATGTGTTGCGTACAAGGCCTCGTTGATTACGAGGCCTCGTGATGAGTATGAGGCCTTGTGATTACTACGATGCCTCATGTGATGCGTACTAGGCCTCATGTGATGAGGACAAGGCCTCTTGTGATGACTATGAGGCCTCTTGGGATGACTACGAGGCCTCATGTGATGAGTACGAGGCCTTTTGATGAGTACAAGGCCTCATGTGAGACAGTACTAGGCAACATGTGATGATTATGAGTCGCCATGTGATTAGTAAAAGGCCTCATTGAGTACGAAGCCTCATGGAATGAGTACGAGGCCTCATGGGATGAGTACGAGGCCTCATGGGATGAGTACGAGGCCTCCTGTGATGCGTACGAGGCCTCATGTGATGCGTATGAGGCCTCATGTGATGAGTATGAGGTCTCATGTGATGAGTACGAGACCTTGTGCTGAGGACGAGGCCTCGTGATGAGGACGAGGCCTCATGTGATGAGGACGAGGCCTCATGTGTTGCGTACAAGGCCTCATTGAATACGAGGCCTCGTGATGAGTATGATACCTTGTGATGAGTACAAGGCCTTGTGATGAGGACGAGGCCTCTTGTGATGACTATGAGGCCTAATGTGATTAGTACGATACCTCATGTGATGAGTACTAGGCCTCATTTGATGAGGACGAGGCCTCGTGATGAGTACGAGGCCTCATGTGATGAAGACGAGGCCTCGTGATGAGGACGAGGCCTCATGTGATGAGGACGAGGCCTTCGGATGAGGACGAGGCCTCGTGATGAGTGCGAGGCCTCATGTGATGAGTACGAGGCCTCGTGATGAGGACGAGGCCTCATGTGATGAGTACGAGGTCTCATCTGATGAGTACGAGGTCTCATGTGATGAGTACGAAGCCTCATGTGATGAGTACTAGGCAATATGTGATGATTACGAGTTGTCATGTGATCAGTACGAGGTCTCATGTGATGAGTACAAGGTCTCGTGATGAGTACGAGGCCTCGTGATGAGTACGAGGCCTCGTGTGATGCATATGAGGCCTCATTGAGTACGAGGCCTTGTGATGAGTATGAGGCCTCGTGATGAGGACGAGGCCTCATGTGATGAGTACTAGGCCTCATGTAGGCCTCATGTGATGAGTACGAGGCCTCATGTGATGAGTACGAGGCCTTGTGCTGAGGACGAGGCCTCATGTGATGAGAATGAGGCCTCATGTGATGAGTACGAGGCCTCATGTGATGAGTACGAGGCCTCATGTGATGAGTACGTGGCGTCATGTCATGAGAATGAGGCCTCATGTGATGAGTATGAGGCCTCATGTAATGAGTACGAGGCCTCATGTAATGAGTACGAGGCCTCGTGATGAGTACGAGGCCTCATGATGAGTACAAGGCCTTGTTGAGTACGAGGCCTCATGTGATGAGTACGAGGCCTCATGTGATGAGTACAAGGTCTCATGTGATGAGTACGAGGCCTCGTGATGAGTACGAGGCCTCGTGTGATGCATATGAGGCTTCTGCGTATGAGGCCTCATTGAGTACGAGGCCTTATGTGAGGAGTACGAGGCCTCATGTGATGAGTACTAGGCCTCATGTAGGCCTCATGTGATGAGTATGAGGCCTCGTGATGAGGACGAGGCCTCGTGATGAATACTAGGCCTCATGTGATGAGTACGAGGCCTCATGTGATGAGTACGAGGCCTCATGTGATGAGTATGTGGCCTCATGTCATGAGAATGAGGCCTCATGTGATGAGTACGAGGCCTCATGTGATGAGTACAAGGTCTCATGTGATGAGTACAAGGTCTCATGTGATGAGTACGAGGCCTCGTGATGAGTACGAGACCTCGTGTGATGCATATGAGGCTTCTGCGTATGAGGCCTCATTGAGTGCGAGGCCTCGTGAGGAGTACGAGGCCTCATGTGAGGAGTACGAGGCCTCATGTGATGAGTTTGAGGCCTCATGTGATGAGTACTAGGCCTCATGTAGGCCTCATGTGATTAGTATGAGGCCTCGTGATGAGGACGAGGCCTCGTGATGAATACTAGGCCTCATGTGATGAGTACGAGGCCTCATGTGATGAGTACTAAGCCTCATGTAGGCCTCATGTGATGAGTATGAGGCCTGGTGATGAGTACGAGGCCTTGTGCTGAGGACGAGGCCTCATGTGATGAGTATGAGGCCTCGTGATGAGTACGAGGCCTCATGTGATGAGTACGAGGCCTCATGTGATGAGTATGAGGCCTCGTGATGAGTACAAGGCCTCATGTGATGAGTACTAGGCCTCATGTGATGAGTACGAGGCCTTGTGATGAGTACAAGGCCTCGTTGAGTATGAGGCCTCATGTGATGAGTATGAGGCCTCATGTAATGAGTACGAGACCTCATGTGAGACAGTACTAGGCAACATGTGATGATTATGAGTCGCCATGTGATGAGTACAAGGCCTCATTGAGTACGAGGCCTCATGGAATGAGTACAAGGCCTCATGTGATGAGTACGAGGCCTCATGTGATGAGTACGAGGCCTCATGTGATGAGTACGTGGCGTCATGTCATGAGAATGAGGCCTCATGTGATGAGTATGAGGCCTCATGTAATGAGTACGAGGCCTCATGTAATGAGTACGAGGCCTCGTGATGAGTACGAGGCCTCATGATGAGTACAAGGCCTTGTTGAGTACGAGGCCTCATGTGATGAGTACGAGGCCTCATGTGATGAGTACAAGGTCTCATGTGATGAGTACGAGGCCTCGTGATGAGTACGAGGCCTCGTGTGATGCATATGAGGCTTCTGCGTATGAGGCCTCATTGAGTACGAGGCCTTATGTGAGGAGTACGAGGCCTCATGTGATGAGTACTAGGCCTCATGTAGGCCTCATGTGATGAGTATGAGGCCTCGTGATGAGGACGAGGCCTCGTGATGAATACTAGGCCTCATGTGATGAGTACGAGGCCTCATGTGATGAGTACGAGGCCTCATGTGATGAGTATGTGGCCTCATGTCATGAGAATGAGGCCTCATGTGATGAGTACGAGGCCTCATGATGAGTACAAGGCCTTGTTGAGTACGAGGCCTCATGTGATGAGTACGAGGCCTCATGTGATGATTAGGCCTCATGTGATGAGTACAAGGTCTCATGTGATGAGTACGAGGCCTCGTGATGAGTACGAGACCTCGTGTGATGCATATGAGGCTTCTGCGTATGAGGCCTCATTGAGTGCGAGGCCTCGTGAGGAGTACGAGGCCTCATGTGAGGAGTACGAGGCCTCATGTGATGAGTTTGAGGCCTCATGTGATGAGTACTAGGCCTCATGTAGGCCTCATGTGATGAGTATGAGGCCTCGTGATGAGGACGAGGCCTCGTGATGAATACTAGGCCTCATGTGATGAGTACGAGGCCTCATGTGATGAGTACTAAGCCTCATGTAGGCCTCATGTGATGAGTATGAGGCCTGGTGATGAGTACGAGGCCTTGTGCTGAGGACGAGGCCTCATGTGATGAGTATGAGGCCTCGTGATGAGTACGAGGCCTCATGTGATGAGTACGAGGCCTCATGTGATGAGTATGAGGCCTCGTGATGAGTACAAGGCCTCATGTGATGAGTACTAGGCCTCATGTGATGAGTACGAGGCCTTGTGATGAGTACAAGGCCTCGTTGAGTATGAGGCCTAATGTGATGAGTATGAGGCCTCATGTAATGAGTACGAGACCTCATGTGAGACAGTACTAGGCAACATGTGATGATTATGAGTCGCCATGTGATGAGTACAAGGCCTCATTGAGTACGAGGCCTCATGGAATGAGTACAAGGCCTCATGGGATGAGTACGAGGCCTCATGTGATGCGTACGAGGCCTCATGTGATGCGTATGAGGCCTCATGTGATGAGTACGAGGTCCTATGTGATGAGTACGAGGCCTTGTGCTGAGGACGAGTCCTCATGTGATGAGGACGAGGCCTCATGTGATAAGTCCAAGGCCTCATGTGTTGCGTACAAGGCCTCGTTGATTACGAGGCCTCGTGATGAGTATGAGGCCTTGTGATGAGTACAAGGCCTTGTGATGAGGACGAGGCCTCTTGTGATGACTATGAGGCCTCATGTGATTAGTACGATGCCTCATGTGATGAGTACTAGGCCTCATGTGATGAGGACAAGGCCTCATGTGATGAGTCCGAGGCCTCGTGATGAGGACGAGGCCTCATGTGATATGGACGAGGCCTCATGTGATGAGGACGAGGCCTCTTGTGATGACTATGAGGCCTCTTGGGATGACTACGAGGCCTCATGTGATGAGTACGAGGCCTTTTGATGAGTACAAGGCCTCATATGAGACAGTACTAGGCAACATGTGATGATTATGAGTCGCCATGTGATTAGTACAAGGCCTCATTGAGTACGAAGCCTCATGGAATGAGTATGAGGCCTCATGGGATGAGTATGAGGCCTCATGGGATGAGTACGAGGCCTCATGGGATGAGTACGAACCCTCATGTGATGCGTACGAGGCCTCATGTGATGCGTACGAGGCCTCATGTGATGCGTACGAGGCCTCATGTGATGAGTATGAGGTCTCATGTGATGAGTACGAGACCTTGTGCTGAGGACGAGGCCTCATGATGAGGACGAGGCCTCATGTGATGAGGACGAGGCCTCATGTGATGAGGACGAGGCCTCATGTGTTGCGTACAAGGCCTCATTGAATACAAGGCCTCGTGATGAGTATGAGGCCTTGTGATGAGTACAAGGCCTTGTGATGAGGACGAGGCCTCTTGTGATGACTATGAGGCCTCATGTGATTAGTACGATGCCTCATGTGATGAGTACTAGGCCTCATTTGATGAGGACGAGGCCTCGTGATGAGGACGAGGCCTCATGTGATGAGGACGAGGCCTCGTGATGAGGACGAGGCATCGTGATGAGGACGAGGCCTTCGGATGAGGACGAGGCCTCGTGATGAGTGCGAGGCCTCATGTGATGAGTATGAGGCCTCATGTGATGAGTACTAGGCAATATGTGATGATTACGAGTTGTCATGTGATCAGTACGAGGTCTCATGTGATGAGTACAAGGCCTCGTGATGAGTATGAGGCCTTATGTGAGGAGTACGAGGCCTCATGTAGGCCTCATGTGATGAGTACGAGGCCTGGTGATGAGTATGAGGCCTCGTGATGAGGACGAGGCCTCATGTAGGCCTCATGGGATGAGTACGAGGCCTCATGGGATGAGTACGAAGCCTCATGTGATGCGTACGAGGCCTCATGTGATGCGTACGAGGCCTCATGTGATGAGTATGAGGTCTCATGTGATGAGTACGAGACCTTGTGCTGAGGACGAGGCCTCGTGATGAGGACGAGGCCTCATGTGATGAGGACGAGGCCTCATGTGTTGCGTACAAGGCCTCATTGAATACGAGGTCTTGTGATGAGTATGATGCCTTGTGATGAGTACGAGGCCTCATGGGATGAGTACGAGGCCTCATGTGATGAGTACGAGGTCTCATGTGATGCGTACGAGGCCTCATGTGATGAGTACTAGGCCTCATGTGAGGAGGACGAGGCCTCGTGATGAGTACGAGGCCTCATGTGATGAGGACGAGGCCTCATGATGAGGACGAGGCATCGTGATGAGGACGAGGCCTCATGTGATGAGGACGAGGCCTCATGTGAGGAGGACGAGGCCTCATGTGAGGAGGACGAGGCCTCATGTGTTGCGTACAAGCCCT
Organism: Triturus cristatus; assembly: GCF_964204655.1. NCBI lineage: Eukaryota > Metazoa > Chordata > Amphibia > Caudata > Salamandridae > Triturus > Triturus cristatus. The sequence goes on from NC_140580.1 coordinate 1,193,772,254, forward strand.
CATTGAATACAAGGCCTCGTGATAAGTATGAGGCCTTGTGATGAGTACAAGGCCTTGTGATGAGGACGAGGCCTCTTGTGATGACTATGAGGCCTCATGTGATTAGTATGATGCCTCATGTGATGAGTACTAGGCCTCATTTGATGAGGACGAGGCCTCGTGATGAGTACGAGGCCTCATGTGATGAGGACGAGGCCTCGTGATGAGGACGAGGCATCGTGATGAGGACGAGGCCTCGTGATGAGGACGAGGCCTTCGGATGAGGACGAGGCCTCGTGATGAGTGCGAGGCCTCATGTGATGAGTACGAGGCCTCATGTGATGAGTACGAGGCCTCATGTGATGAGTACGAGGCCTCATGTGATGAGTACGAGGCCTCGTGATGAGTGCGAGGCCTCATGTGATGAGTACGAGGTCTCATGTGATGAGTACGAGGTCTCATGTGATGAGTACGAGGCCTCATGTGATGAGTACTAGGCAATATGTGATGATTAAGAGTTGTCATGTGATCAGTACGAGGTCTCATGTGATGAGTACAAGGTCTCGTGATGAGTACGAGGCCTCGTGATGAGTACGAGGCCTCGTGTGATGCATATGAAGCCTCATTGAGTACGAGGCCTCGTGATGAGTACGAGGCCTCATGTGAGGAGTACTAGGCCTCATGTAGGCCTCATGTGATGAGTACGAGGCCTGGTGATGAGTATGAGGCCTCGTGATGAGGACGAGGCCTCATGTGATGAGTACTAGGCCTCATGTAGGCCTCATGTGATGAGTACGAGGCCTGGTGATGAGTACGAGGCCTTGTGCTGAGGAGTATGAGGCCTGGTGATGAGTATGAGGCCTTGTGACGAGACCTCATGTGATGAATACTAGGCCTCATGTAGGCCTCATGTGATGAGTACGAGGCCTCATGTGATGAGGACGAGGCCTTGTGCTGAGGACGAGGCCTCATGTGATGAGTAAGAGGCCTCATGTGATGAGTACGAGGCCTCATGTGAGGAGTACGAGGCCTCATGTGATGAGAATGAGGCCTCATGTGATGAGTACGAGGCCTCATGTGATGAGTATGTGGCCTCATGTCATGAGAATGAGGCCTCATGTGATGAGTATGAGGCCTCATGTGATTAGTACGAGGCCTCATGTGATGAGTATAAGCTCTCATGTAATGAGTACGAGGCCTCATGTGATGAGTACGAGGCCTCATGATGAGTACAAGGCCTTGGTGAGTACGAGGCCTCATGTGATGAGTACGAGGCCTCATGTGATGATTAGGCCTCATGTGATGAGTACAAGGTCTCATGTGATGAGTACTAAGCTTCATGTAGGCCTCATGTGATGAGTATGAGGCCTTATGTGAGGAGTACGAGGCCTCATGTAGGCCTCATGTGATGAGTACGAGGCCTGGTGATGAGTATGAGGCCTCGTGATGAGGACGAGGCCTCATGTAGGCCTCATGGGATGAGTACGAGGCCTCATGGGATGAGTACGAAGCCTCATGTGATGCGTACGAGGCCTCATGTGATGCGTACGAGGCCTCATGTGATGAGTATGAGGTCTCATGTGATGAGTACGAGACCTTGTGCTGAGGACGAGGCCTCGTGATGAGGACGAGGCCTCATGTGATGAGGACGAGGCCTCATGTGTTGCGTACAAGGCCTCATTGAATACGAGGTCTCGTGATGAGTATGATGCCTTGTGATGAGTACGAGGCCTCATGGGATGAGTACGAGGCCTCATGTGATGAGTACGAGGTCTCATGTGATGCGTACGAGGCCTCATGTGATGAGTACTAGGCCTCATGTGAGGAGGACGAGGCCTCGTGATGAGTACGAGGCCTCATGTGATGAGGACGAGGCCTCATGATGAGGACGAGGCATCGTGATGAGGACGAGGCCTCATGTGATGAGGACGAGGCCTCATGTGAGGAGGACGAGGCCTCATGTGAGGAGGACGAGGCCTCATGTGTTGCGTACAAGCCCTCATTGAATACAAGGCCTCGTGATAAGTATGAGGCCTTGTGATGAGTACAAGGCCTTGTGATGAGGACGAGGCCTCTTGTGATGACTATGAGGCCTCATGTGATTAGTATGATGCCTCATGTGATGAGTACTAGGCCTCATTTGATGAGGACGAGGCCTCGTGATGAGTACGAGGCCTCATGTGATGAGGACGAGGCCTCGTGATGAGGACGAGGCATCGTGATGAGGACGAGGCCTCGTGATGAGGACGAGGCCTTCGGATGAGGACGAGGCCTCGTGATGAGTGCGAGGCCTCATGTGATGAGTACGAGGCCTCATGTGATGAGTACGAGGCCTCATGTGATGAGTACGAGGCCTCATGTGATGAGTACGAGGCCTCGTGATGAGTGCGAGGCCTCATGTGATGAGTACGAGGTCTCATGTGATGAGTACGAGGTCTCATGTGATGAGTACGAGGCCTCATGTGATGAGTACTAGGCAATATGTGATGATTAAGAGTTGTCATGTGATCAGTACGAGGTCTCATGTGATGAGTACAAGGTCTCGTGATGAGTACGAGGCCTCGTGATGAGTACGAGGCCTCGTGTGATGCATATGAAGCCTCATTGAGTACGAGGCCTCGTGATGAGTACGAGGCCTCATGTGAGGAGTACTAGGCCTCATGTAGGCCTCATGTGATGAGTACGAGGCCTGGTGATGAGTATGAGGCCTCGTGATGAGGACGAGGCCTCATGTGATGAGTACTAGGCCTCATGTAGGCCTCATGTGATGAGTACGAGGCCTGGTGATGAGTACGAGGCCTTGTGCTGAGGAGTATGAGGCCTGGTGATGAGTATGAGGCCTTGTGACGAGACCTCATGTGATGAATACTAGGCCTCATGTAGGCCTCATGTGATGAGTACGAGGCCTCATGTGATGAGGACGAGGCCTTGTGCTGAGGACGAGGCCTCATGTGATGAGTAAGAGGCCTCATGTGATGAGTACGAGGCCTCATGTGAGGAGTACGAGGCCTCATGTGATGAGAATGAGGCCTCATGTGATGAGTACGAGGCCTCATGTGATGAGTATGTGGCCTCATGTCATGAGAATGAGGCCTCATGTGATGAGTATGAGGCCTCATGTGATTAGTACGAGGCCTCATGTGATGAGTATAAGCTCTCATGTAATGAGTACGAGGCCTCATGTGATGAGTACGAGGCCTCATGATGAGTACAAGGCCTTGTTGAGTACGAGGCCTCATGTGATGAGTACGAGGCCTCATGTGATGATTAGGCCTCATGTGATGAGTACAAGGTCTCATGTGATGAGTACTAAGCTTCATGTAGGCCTCATGTGATGAGTATGAGGCCTGGTGATGAGTACGAGGCCTTGTGCTGAGGACGAGGCCTCGTGATGAGTACGAGGCCTCGTGTGATGCATATGAGGCTTCTGCGTATGAGGCCTCGTGATGAGTACGAGGCCTTATGTTAGGAGTACGAGGCCTCATGTGATGAGTATGAGGCCTCATGTGATGAGTACTAGGCCGCATGTAGGCCTCATGTGATGAGTATGAGGCCTCGTGATGAGGACGAGGCCTCGTGATGAATACTAGGCCTCATGTGATGTGTACGAGGCCTCATGTGATGAGTACTAAGCTTCATGTAGGCCTCATGTGATGAGTATGAGGCCTGGTGATGAGTACGAGGCCTTGTGCTGAGGACGAGGCCTCATGTGATGAGTATGAGGCCTCGTGATGAGTACGAGGCCTCATGTGATGAGTATGAGGCCTCATGTGATGAGTACAAGGCCTCATGTGATGAGTACTAGGCCTCATGTGATGAGTATGAGGCCTGGTGATGAGTACGAGGCCTTGTGCTGAGTATGAGGCCTCATGTAATGAGTATGAGACCTCATGTGAGACAGTAAGGGCAACATGTGATGATTGAGTCACCATGTGATGAGTACAAGGCCTCATGGAGTACGAGGCCTCATGGAATGAGTACAAAGCCTCATGGGATGAGTACGAGGCCTCATGTGATGCGTACGAGGCCTCATGTGATGCGTACGAGGCCTCATGTGATGAGTACGAGGTCCCATGTGATGAGTACGAGGCCTTGTGCTGAGGACGAGGCCTCATGTGATGAGGACGAGGCCTCATGTGATGAGGACGAGGCCTCATGTGATGAGGACGAGGCCTCATGTGATAAGTCCAAGGCCTCATGTGTTGCGTACAAGGCCTCGTTGATTACGAGGCCTCGTGATGAGTATGAGGCCTTGTGATGAGTACAAGGCCTTGTGATGAGGACGAGGCCTCTTGTGATGACTATGAGGCCTCATGTGATTACTACGATGCCTCATGTGATGCGTACTAGGCCTCATGTGATGAGGACAAGGCCTCTTGTGATGACTATGAGGCCTCTTGGGATGACTACGAGGCCTCATGTGATGAGTACGAGGCCTTTTGATGAGTACAAGGCCTCATGTGAGACAGTACTAGGCAACATGTGATGATTATGAGTCGCCATGTGATTAGTACAAGGCCTCATTGAGTACGAAGCCTCATGGAATGAGTATGAGGCCTCATGGGATGAGTACGAGGCCTCATGGGATGAGTACGAGGCCTCATGTGATGCGTACGAGGCCTCATGTGATGCGTATGAGGCCTCATGTGATGAGTATGAGGTCTCATGTGATGAGTACGAGACCTTGTGCTGAGGACGAGGCCTCGTGATGAGGACGAGGCCTCATGTGATGAGGACGAGGCCTCATGTGTTGCGTACAAGGCCTCATTGAATACGAGGCCTCGTGATGAGTATGATACCTTGTGATGAGTACAAGGCCTTGTGATGAGGACGAGGCCTCTTGTGATGACTATGAGGCCTCATGTGATTAGTACGATACCTCATGTGATGAGTACTAGGCCTCATCTGATGAGGACGAGGCCTCGTGATGAGTACGAGGCCTCATGTGATGAAGACGAGGCCTCGTGATGAGGACGATGAGGACGAGGCCTCATGTGATGAGGACGAGGCCTTCGGATGAGGACGAGGCCTCGTGATGAGTGCGAGGCCTCATGTGATGAGTACGAGGCCTCGTGATGAGGACGAGGCCTCATGTGATGAGTACAAGGTCTCATCTGATGAGTACGAGGTCTCATGTGATGAGTACGAAGCCTCATGTGATGAGTACTAGGCAATATGTGATGATTACGAGTTGTCATGTGATCAGTACGAGGTCTCATGTGATGAGTACAAGGTCTCGTGATGAGTACGAGGCCTCGTGATGAGTACGAGGCCTCGTGTGATGCATATGAGGCCTCATTGAGTACGAGGCCTCGTGATGAGTACAAGGCCTTATATGAGGAGTACGAGGCCTCATGTGATGAGTACTAGGCCTCATGTAGGCCTCATGTGATGAGTACGAGGCCTGGTGATGAGTATGAGGCCTCGTGATGAGGACGAGGCCTCATGTGATGAGTACTAGGCAATATGTGATGATTACGAGTTGTCGTGTGATCAGTACGAGGTCTCATGTGATGAGTACAAGGCCTCGTGATGAGTATGAGGCCTTATGTGAGGAGTACGAGGCCTCATGTAGGCCTCATGTGATGAGTACGAGGCCTGGTGATGAGTATGAGGCCTCGTGATGAGGACGAGGCCTCATGTAGGCCTCATGGGATGAGTACGAGGCCTCATGGGATGAGTACGAAGCCTCATGTGATGCGTACGAGGCCTCATGTGATGCGTACGAGGCCTCATGTGATGAGTATGAGGTCTCATGTGATGAGTACGAGACCTTGTGCTGAGGACGAGGCCTCGTGATGAGGACGAGGCCTCATGTGATGAGGACGAGGCCTCATGTGTTGCGTACAAGGCCTCATTGAATACGAGGTCTCGTGATGAGTATGATGCCTTGTGATGAGTACGAGGCCTCATGGGATGAGTACGAGGCCTCATGTGATGAGTACGAGGTCTCATGTGATGCGTACGAGGCCTCATGTGATGAGTACTAGGCCTCATGTGAGGAGGACGAGGCCTCGTGATGAGTACGAGGCCTCATGTGATGAGGACGAGGCCTCATGATGAGGACGAGGCATCGTGATGAGGACGAGGCCTCATGTGATGAGACGAGGCCTCATGTGAGGAGGACGAGGCCTCATGTGAGGAGGACGAGGCCTCATGTGTTGCGTACAAGGCCTCATTGAATACGAGGCCTCGTGATAAGTATGAGGCCTTGTGATGAGTACAAGGCCTTGTGATGAGGACGAGGCCTCTTGTGATGACTATGAGGCCTCATGTGATTAGTATGATGCCTCATGTGATGAGTACTAGGCCTCATTTGATGAGGACGAGGCCTCGTGATGAGTACGAGGCCTCATGTGATGAGGACGAGGCCTCGTGATGAGGACGAGGCATCGTGATGAGGACGAGGCCTCGTGATGAGGACGAGGCCTTCGGATGAGGACGAGGCCTCGTGATGAGTGCGAGGCCTCATGTGATGAGTACGAGGCCTCATGTGATGAGTACGAGGCCTCATGTGATGAGTACGAGGCCTCATGTGATGAGTACGAGGCCTCGTGATGAGTGCGAGGCCTCATGTGATGAGTACGAGGTCTCATGTGATGAGTACGAGGTCTCATGTGATGAGTACGAGGCCTCATGTGATGAGTACTAGGCAATATGTGATGATTAAGAGTTGTCATGTGATCAGTACGAGGTCTCATGTGATGAGTACAAGGTCTCGTGATGAGTACGAGGCCTCGTGATGAGTACGAGGCCTCGTGTGATGCATATGAAGCCTCATTGAGTACGAGGCCTCGTGATGAGTACGAGGCCTCATGTGAGGAGTACTAGGCCTCATGTAGGCCTCATGTGATGAGTACGAGGCCTGGTGATGAGTATGAGGCCTCGTGATGAGGACGAGGCCTCATGTGATGAGTACTAGGCCTCATGTAGGCCTCATGTGATGAGTACGAGGCCTGGTGATGAGTACGAGGCCTTGTGCTGAGGAGTATGAGGCCTGGTGATGAGTATGAGGCCTTGTGACGAGACCTCATGTGATGAATACTAGGCCTCATGTAGGCCTCATGTGATGAGTACGAGGCCTCATGTGATGAGGACGAGGCCTTGTGCTGAGGACGAGGCCTCATGTGATGAGTAAGAGGCCTCATGTGATGAGTACGAGGCCTCATGTGATGAGAATGAGGCCTCATGTGATGAGTACGAGGCCTCATGTGATGAGTATGTGGCCTCATGTCATGAGAATGAGGCCTCATGTGATGAGTATGAGGCCTCATGTGATTAGTACGAGGCCTCATGTGATGAGTATAAGCTCTCATGTAATGAGTACGAGGCCTCATGTGATGAGTACGAGGCCTCATGATGAGTACAAGGCCTTGTTGAGTACGAGGCCTCATGTGATGAGTACGAGGCCTCATGTGATGATTAGGCCTCATGTGATGAGTACAAGGTCTCATGTGATGAGTACTAAGCTTCATGTAGGCCTCATGTGATGAGTATGAGGCCTGGTGATGAGTACGATGCCTTGTGCTGAGGACGAGGCCTCGTGATGAGTACGAGGCCTCGTGTGATGCATATGAGGCTTCTGCGTATGAGGCCTCGTGATGAGTACGAGGCCTTATGTTAGGAGTACGAGGCCTCATGTGATGAGTATGAGGCCTCATGTGATGAGTACTAGGCCTCATGTAGGCCTCATGTGATGAGTATGAGGCCTCGTGATGAGGACGAGGCCTCGTGATGAATACTAGGCCTCATGTGATGTGTACGAGGCCTCATGTGATGAGTACTAAGCTTCATGTAGGCCTCATGTGATGAGTATGAGGCCTGGTGATGAGTACGAGGCCTTGTGCTGAGGACGAGGCCTCATGTGATGAGTATGAGGCCTCGTGATGAGTACGAGGCCTCATGTGATGAGTATGAGGCCTCATGTGATGAGTACAAGGCCTCATGTGATGAGTACAAGGCCTCATGTGATGAGTACTAGGCCTCATGTGACGAGTATGAGGCCTGGTGATGAGTACGAGGCCTTGTGCTGAGTATGAGGCCTCATGTAATGAGTATGAGACCTCATGTGAGACAGTAAGGGCAACATGTGATGATTGAGTCACCATGTGATGAGTACAAGGCCTCATGGAGTACGAGGCCTCATGGAATGAGTACAAAGCCTCATGGGATGAGTACGAGGCCTCATGTGATGCGTACGAGGCCTCATGTGATGCGTACGAGGCCTCATGTGATGAGTACGAGGCCCCATGTGATGAGTACGAGGCCTTGTGCTGAGGACGAGGCCTCATGTGATGAGGACGAGGCCTCATGTGATGAGGACGAGGCCTCATGTGATGAGGACGAGGCCTCATGTGATAAGTCCAAGGCCTCATGTGTTGCGTACAAGGCCTCGTTGATTACGAGGCCTCGTGATGAGTATGAGGCCTTGTGATGAGTACAAGGCCTTGTGATGAGGACGAGGCCTCTTGTGATGACTATGAGGCCTCATGTGATTACTACGATGCCTCATGTGATGCGTACTAGGCCTCATGTGATGAGGACAAGGCCTCTTGTGATGACTATGAGGCCTCTTGGGATGACTACGAGGCCTCATGTGATGAGTACGAGGCCTTTTGATGAGTACAAGGCCTCATGTGAGACAGTACTAGGCAACATGTGATGATTATGAGTCGCCATGTGATTAGTACAAGGCCTCATTGAGTACGAAGCCTCATGGAATGAGTATGAGGCCTCATGGGATGAGTACGAGGCCTCATGGGATGAGTACGAGGCCTCATGTGATGCGTACGAGGCCTCATGTGATGCGTATGAGGCCTCATGTGATGAGTATGAGGTCTCATGTGATGAGTACGAGACCTTGTGCTGAGGACGAGGCCTCGTGATGAGGACGAGGCCTCATGTGATGAGGACGAGGCCTCATGTGTTGCGTACAAGGCCTCATTGAATACGAGGCCTCGTGATGAGTATGATGCCTTGTGATGAGTACAAGGCCTTGTGATGAGGACGAGGCCTCTTGTGATGACTATGAGGCCTCATGTGATTAGTACGATACCTCATGTGATGAGTACTAGGCCTCATCTGATGAGGACGAGGCCTCGTGATGAGTACGAGGCCTCATGTGATGAAGACGAGGCCTCGTGATGAGGACGATGAGGACGAGGCCTCATGTGATGAGGACGAGGCCTTCGGATGAGGACGAGGCCTCGTGATGAGTGCGAGGCCTCATGTGATGAGTACGAGGCCTCGTGATGAGGACGAGGCCTCATGTGATGAGTACGAGGTCTCATCTGATGAGTACGAGGTCTCATGTGATGAGTACGAAGCCTCATGTGATGAGTACTAGGCAATATGTGATGATTACGAGTTGTCATGTGATCAGTACGAGGTCTCATGTGATGAGTACAAGGTCTCGTGATGAGTACGAGGCCTCGTGTGATGCATATGAGGCCTCATTGAGTACGAGGCCTCGTGATGAGTATGAGGCCTTATATGAGGAGTACGAGGCCTCATGTAATGAGTACTAGGCCTCATGTAGGCCTCATGTGATGAGTACGAGGCCTGGTGATGAGTATGAGGCCTCGTGATGAGGACGAGGCCTCATGTGATGAGTACTAGGCCTCATGTAGGCCTCATGTGATGAGTACGAGGCCTTGTGCTGAGGAGTATGAGGCCTTGTGATGAGTATGAGGCCTTGTGACGAGACCTCATGTGATGAATACTAGGCCTCATGTAGGCCTCATGTGATGAGTACGAGGCCTCATGTGATGAGTACGAGGCCTTGTGCTGAGGACGAGGCCTCATGTGATGAGAATGAGGCCTCATGTGATGAGTACGAGGCCTCATGTGATGAGTACGTGGCGTCATGTCATGAGAATGAGGCCTCATGTGATGAGTATGAGGCCTCATGTAATGAGTACGAGGCCTCATGTAATGAGTACGAGGCCTCGTGATGAGTACGAGGCCTCATGATGAGTACAAGGCCTTGTTGAGTACGAGGCCTCATGTGATGAGTACGAGGCCTCATGTGATGAGTACAAGGTCTCATGTGATGAGTACGAGGCCTCGTGATGAGTACGAGGCCTCGTGTGATGCATATGAGGCTTCTGCGTATGAGGCCTCATTGAGTACGAGGCCTTATGTGAGTAGTACGAGGCCTCATGTGATGAGTACTAGGCCTCATGTAGGCCTCATGTGATGAGTATGAGGCCTCGTGATGAGGACGAGGCCTCGTGATGAATACTAGGCCTCATGTGATGAGTACGAGGCCTCATGTGATGAGTACGAGGCCTCATGTGATGAGTATGTGGCCTCATGTCATGAGAATGAGGCCTCATGTGATGAGTACGAGGCCTCATGATGAGTATGTGGCCTCATGTCATGAGAATGAGGCCTCATGTGATGAGTATGAGGCCTCATGTAATGAGTACGAGGCCTCATGTGATGAGTACGAGGCCTCATGATGAGTACAAGGCCTTGTTGAGTACGAGGCCTCATGTGATGAGTACGAGGGCTCATGTGATGATTAGGCCTCATGTGATGAGTACAAGGTCTCATGTGATGAGTACGAGGCCTCGTGATGAGTACGAGACCTCGTGTGATGCATATGAGGCTTCTGCGTATGAGGCCTCATTGAGTGCGAGGCCTCGTAAGGAGTACGAGGCCTCATGTGAGGAGTACGAGGCCTCATGTGATGAGTTTGAGGCCTCATGTGATGAGTACTAGGCCTCATGTAGGCCTCATGTGATGAGTATGAGGCCTCGTGATGAGGACGAGGCCTCGTGATGAATACTAGGCCTCATGTGATGAGTACTAAGCCTCATGTAGGCCTCATGTGATGCCTAGTACTCTTTCTCGATTCTGTGGGTGGTGGTGCATGGCCGTTCTTAGTTGGTGGAGCGATTTGTCTGGTTAATTCCGATAACGAACGAGACTCCTCCATGCTAACTAGTTACGCGACCCCCAGCGGTCGGCGTCCAACTTCTTAGAGGGACAAGTGGCGTTCAGCCACACGAGATCGAGCAATAACAGGTCTGTGATGCCCTTAGATGTCCGGGGCTGCACACGCGCTACACTGAACGGATCAGCGTGTGTCTACCCTTCGCCGACATGTGCGGGTAACCCGCTGAACCCCGTTCGTGATAGGGATTGGGGATTGCAATTATTTCCCATGAACGAGGAATTCCCAGTAAGTGCGGGTCATAAGCTCGCGTTGATTAAGTCCCTGCCCTTTGTACACAACGCCCGTCGCTACTACCGATTGGATGGTTTAGTGAGGTCCTCGGATCGGCCCCGCCGGGGTCGGCAACGGCCCTGGCGGAGCGCCGAGAAGACGATCAAACTTGACTATCTAGAGGAAGTAAAAGTCGTAACAAGGTTTCCGTAGGTGAACCTGCGGAAGGATCATTAACGGCGGAGCGGCCCGAGCGACCGACGGCGCCAGCCCGAAGCCCGAAGCCCGCCTCCTGCGAGCACGCACCGTAGGCACAGGGCCCGGCCCTGCCCTGGCGCGCCCCGGCCGGCGGAGCGGTCCGCGGCCTGCACGGGGCGCTGGGGTTTAGGACCGGGACACTTCGGCGGGCCCCTTCCCCCCGGGGAAGGCCCCGACCGACGAGCGAGCGAGGGGCCGGGGACGGGGGGCGGCCCCCATCCCCTGTCCCTCCCCGAGACGGAACCCAAAGCTCACCCGGCACGGAACCGAATGGCAATGCAATTCGAAACATATTATCCGATTTATCGCTGAGGATTTATTGTTTAGGGTTTCACGCAAATATTGTTCTATAGCCCTACTGATTCTTTGTCACCTTAAAATATATAAGTTAAACACATGCTAATTGTGATCCCGATTTAGTGTTACTGGAAATACAGGTTATTTTAGTCAATTCAACATTAGACAGGATCATCCTACTGTTTATATTGTTGGTTGTAAATATGAATATGCGGGAAACTAGAAGTAAAGTCGTAACCGCAGGAAATAAGCTGACTGGTACTTTAGATGATTTCATTGTACGCACCAATAGTCTAATAGATCAAGGGATAGTATTAATGGAGAGAAGGGTATCCCAAGATCTAGCCTTTGCCAAGAGATCATCGATAGGCAATATTGCTGCGGCTCGCAGTCCTGATAAAACCGTGCCTGAACCGCCCTTATTACAAGCACACGCACAGATACATAACAGTGCCACAATTGACCTGGTATCACAAAACCCAATCAGCACGGGATTAGAATTATTAAACCCTGTGGTAGAAACTCTGACTGGGGTTCATTTAGAAACTCAGGATGATATTGTAACTCGAAAATTAAAAGGAAATAGGCAGGGGGCAATTCCAAAAAAGTGTGCAAAAAATAAAAGGTTAACTTGTAAGAAGCTTAAGGCTAAAATTGTTAAGAAGGGTGTTTTTAAAGAGTCTGTGGTAAATGAAGATGGGATAAATCAGGAATCAGAACTTGAAGTTCCCAATCATAGGAAATTGTCTTTACCTATGATGGACGCTACTTTACCAGATGAGTCTTTAATTGATATCCTTGATGAGAGTAATATAGTGAGTAGTCTAGATGGTTATGAAGACAGGGAAAATTCTATGATATATACCTTGTCAACACTAATTAAATCTTTATTTGCCCCCATACAAGAAAGGCTCCAAGGCATAGAGCACCTACTCCAAACACTCCAAAAGGATATAAAAACACAGTTGGACACCCAGAAAAAAGCGCCAAATAATGAAATTATATCGGTGGACAAACCGGTGGTCTTAAAAGAAAACTTGCCGAAAGGGAAGAAAATAACTTCCACAATCCCTTTGCCAGAGTCCATGCGAAATGTAAATAAATCAGTAGTGAGTATAAGGACTCCTGGGCTATTAATGGCACCCGAAGTGACTGTACCCACCATACCTACGTCTGCTGCTCCTATTCCTAATCAAGATAAACTGCAACAGGAAAAAATTGAAAAGAGCAGAAGCATAGATTTGCCCCCGGATGCCTGCCCCTATGTGGTAGTATTAACTGGGGTCCCTGAATTGGTACCCGATACTATGGAGCCCTTTGAAGCATTAAGAAACAAGGTGATTCACTGGCTAAACTCTAATTATCCTATACCCTCAGTTTTGGCCAGTAGAATCTTGATGGTTCGAAGGGCATCATGGGTGGGCAGTAAGAGAAAGAAACTACAGGGTGACTGCGTGGTTATAACTTTTGAAAACCCGCAAACGGTAGATTATATCTGCCAGGGGAATCCTATAAATCAAGATTTACAAATTACAGCTAGACCCCTATTCTATTTCTATACTCCAAATGAACAATTAGATGATAGATGGAGTTGGACTAGAAATGAAAATTGTGCTAGGGAAGGACGGAGAAATAATTTGTATGGGGATTTAAACTTGTACAGACAAGGATGGAGGGAAGATGACCACTGGACTTTAATACAGCGAAGGTTCGGGAGAAATCAAAAGGGTGGCCCGCAACACTGGGGAAATTGGCCAGGCACACAGTCTGTTCCATTTGCCATCCCCTGCTATAACAGATTCAGTCCACTAGATATGGTCGACTGACTTTCAGGGTGTGAGAAATTTCCTGTTCAGTTACCGACTGCAATTACTACCCCAAATCCACCAGCCTCTGGCCCCTCTAACGAAAATCTTGATAAGATCAGTATAAGTTTGTGCAATAGGACTTCGTCAGAAATCAAAGAATTTAATAATAAAGCCAGATTGTCGGGGCAAGAGTGTGTAAAAGGTAAAAAGAAATTACCACTTGACAATAGTTTAAACTTCGACCCAAAGCCAAAAGGAAACATGACCGATCCTATAGTTGAGATAGATAAGATTGACATAGGTCAGGTTGTCACAGACGAGGTAATATTATCCACCGAAAATAGAAACTGTAAGGTGATGTTTTGGAACGTGGCAGGATTAAAACACAAAATTTCTAATCCCTTATGGAAAACGGCCACGGACGGTGTGGATATCTTGGCCCTGCAAGAAACCTGGACAATAGATCCTATACATTTAACTGGCTACAAAACTTATTGTACTCCTGCAGTAGGAGGGACATATGGGAGACCCAAAGGTGGTATAGTCACGTATCTCTCAAATTCATTATCATATGAGAGGGTACATTTTGATTATAATAGTAGCTACTATCATAAATTGGTGATAGATACCAAAACTGGGATCAGTCTTGTGGTAGTTAATTTTTATAATAACATCCCGTGTACCGCTATTCAGAATACTATGAAAAGGCTAAATGAGGATCTACAAGGGGAGATAGTTAGCAAGACGAGGGAAGTAATGATTTTATGGGGGGGGGATTTTAATTGTCATCTTTGCAAAATGGGTCAAAAAGGAACTTGTGGATTAATGTTAGAGCAAGACATTAATCTTACACA